>NW_027331933.1:6428654-6451154 GCF_048418815.1 Hemitrygon akajei | reverse complement strand
TGTTTCAGCATCTCACTGTTCCTCAGGTGGATTCTACATCGGCTTTGTCCGTCACTTTACCGTTTCAAAACCCACAGGGCAGTGGATGGCAGCCTTATCAGCGCACTGTATTGCTACAGCGAACTGAAGGGAACAGTGTTTCAGCATCTCACTGTTCCTCAGGTGGATTCTACATCGGCTTTGTCCGTCACTTTACCGTTTCAAAACCCACAGGGCAGTGGATGGCAGCCTTATCAGCGCATTGTATTGCAACAGCGAACTGAAGGGAACAGTGTTTCAGCATCTCACTGTTCCTCAGGTGGATTCTACATCGGCTTTGTCCGTCACTTTACCGTTTCAAAACCCACAGGGCAGTGGATGGCAGCCTTATCAGCGCATTGTATTGCTACAGCGAACTGAAGGGAACAGTGTTTCAGCATCTCACTGTTCCTCAGGTGGATTCTACATCGGCTTTGTCCGTTACTTTACCCTTTCAAAACCCACAGGGCAGTGGATGGCAGCCTTATCAGCGCATTGTATTGCTACAGCGAACTGAAGGGAACAGTGTTTCAGCATCTCACTGTTCCTCAGGTGGATTCTACATCGGCTTTGTCCGTCACTTTACCGTTTCAAAACCCACAGGGCAGTGGATGGCAGCCTTATCAGCGCATTGTATTGCTACAGCGAACTGAAGGGAACAGTGTTTCAGCATCTCACTGTTCCTCAGGTGGATTCTACATCGGCTTTGTCCGTCACTTTACCCTTTCAAAACCCACAGGGCAGTGGATGGCAGCCTTATCAGCGCATTGTATTGCTACAGCGAACTGAAGGGAACAGTGTTTCAGCATCTCACTGTTCCTCAGGTGGATTCTACATTCGCTTTGTCCGTCACTTTACCCTTTCAAAACCCACAAGACAGTGGATGGCAGCCTTATCAGCGCATTGTATTGCTACAGCGAACTGAAGGAAACAGTGTTTCAGCATCTCACTGTTCCTCAGGTGGATTCTACATCGGCTTTGTCCGTCACTTTACCCTTTCAAAACCCACAGGGCAGTGGATGGCAGCCTTATCAGCGCATTGTATTGCTACAGCGAACTGAAGGGAACAGTGTTTCAGCATCTCACTGTTCCTCAGGTGGATTCTACATCGGCTTTGTCCGTCACTTTACCCTTTCAAAACCCACAGGGCAGTGGATGGCAGCCTTATCAGCGCATTGTATTGCTACAGCGAACTGAAGGGAACAGTGTTTCAGCATCTCACTGTTCCTCAGGTGGATTCTACATCGGCTTTGTCCGTCACTTTACCGTTTCAAAATCCACAGGGCAGTGGATGGCAGCCTTATCAGCGCATTGTATTGCTACAGCGAACTGAAGGAAACAGTGTTTCAGCATCTCACTGTTCCTCAGGTGGATTCTACATCGGCTTTGTCCGTCACTTTACCGTTTCAAAATCCACAGGGCAGTGGATGGCAGCCTTATCAGCGCATTGTATTGCTACAGCGAACTGAAGGGAACAGTGTTTCAGCATCTCACTGTTCCTCAGGTGGATTCTACATCGGCTTTGTCCGTCACTTTACCGTTTCAAAACCCACAGGGCAGTGGATGGCAGCCTTATCAGCGCATTGTATTGCTACAGCGAACTGAAGGAAACAGTGTTTCAGCATCTCACTGTTCCTCAGGTGGATTCTACATCGGCTTTGTCCGTCACTTTACCGTTTCAAAACCCACAGGGCAGTGGTTGGCAGCCTTATCAGCGCATTGTATTGCTACAGCGAACTGAAGGGAACAGTGTTTCAGCATCTCACTGTTCCTCAGGTGGATTCTACATCGGCTTTGTCCGTCACTTTACCGTTTCAAAACCCACAGGGCAGTGGATGGCAGCCTTATCAGCGCATTGTATTGCTACAGCGAACTGAAGGGAACAGTGTTTCAGCATCTCACTGTTCCTCAGGTGGATTCTACATCGGCTTTGTCCGTCACTTTACCGTTTCAAAACCCACAGGGCAGTGGTTGGCAGCCTTATCAGCGCATTGTATTGCTACAGCGAACTGAAGGGAACAGTGTTTCAGCATCTCACTGTTCCTCAGGTGGATTCTACATCGGCTTTGTCCGTCACTTTACCGTTTCAAAACCCACAGGGCAGTGGATGGCAGCCTTATCAGCGCATTGTATTGCTACAGCGAACTGAAGGGAACAGTGTTTCAGCATCTCACTGTTCCTCAGGTGGATTCTACATCGGCTTTGTCCGTCACTTTACCGTTTCAAAACCCACAGGGCAGTGGTTGGCAGCCTTATCAGCGCATTGTATTGCTACAGCGAACTGAAGGGAACAGTGTTTCAGCATCTCACTGTTCCTCAGGTGGATTCTACATCGGCTTTGTCCGTCACTTTACCCTTTCAAAACCCACAGGGCAGTGGATGGCAGCCTTATCAGCGCATTGTATTGCTACAGCGAACTGAAGGGAACAGTGTTTCAGCATCTCACTGTTCCTCAGGTGGATTCTACATCGGCTTTGTCCGTCACTTTACCGTTTCAAAACCCACAGGGCAGTGGTTGGCAGCCTTATCAGCGCATTGTATTGCTACAGCGAACTGAAGGGAACAGTGTTTCAGCATCTCACTGTTCCTCAGGTGGATTCTACATCGGCTTTGTCCGTCATTTTACCGTTTCAAAACCCACAGGGCAGTGGATGGCAGCCTTATCAGCGCATTGTATTGCTACAGCTAACTGAAGGAAACAGTGTTTCAGCATCTCACTGTTCCTCAGGTGGATTCTAAATCGGCTTTGTCCGTCACTTTACCGTTTCAAAACCCACAGGGCAGTGGATGGCAGCCTTATCAGCGCATTGTATTGCTACAGCGAACTGAAGGGAACAGTGTTTCAGCATCTCACTGTTCCTCAGGTGGATTCTACATCGGCTTTGTCCGTCACTTTACCGTTTCAAAACCCACAGGGCAGTGGATGGCAGCCTTATCAGCGCATTGTATTGCTACAGCGAACTGAAGGGAACAGTGTTTCAGCATCTCACTGTTCCTCAGGTGGATTCTACATCGGCTTTGTCCGTCACTTTACCGTTTCAAAACCCACAGGGCAGTGGATGGCAGCCTTATCAGCGCATTGTATTGCTACAGCGAACTGAAGGGAACAGTGTTTCAGCATCTCACTGTTCCTCAGGTGGATTCTACATCGGCTTTGTCCGTCACTTTACCGTTTCAAAACCCACAGGGCAGTGGATGGCAGCCTTATCAGCGCATTGTATTGCTACAGCGAACTGAAGGGAACAGTGTTTCAGCATCTCACTGTTCCTCAGGTGGATTCTACATCGGCTTTGTCCGTCACTTTACCGTTTCAAAACCCACAGGGCAGTGGATGGCAGCCTTATCAGCGCATTGTATTGCTACAGCGAACTGAAGGGAACAGTGTTTCAGCATCTCACTGTTCCTCAGGTGGATTCTACATCGGCTTTGTCCGTCACTTTACCGTTTCAAAACCCACAGGGCAGTGGATGGCAGCCTTATCAGCGCATTGTATTGCTACAGCGAACTGAAGGAAACAGTGTTTCAGCATCTCACTGTTCCTCAGGTGGATTCTACATCGGCTTTGTCCGTCACTTCCCCCTTTCAAAACCCACAGGGCAGTGGATGGCAGCCTTATCAGCGCATTGTATTGCTACAGCGAACTGAAGGAAACAGTGTTTCAGCATCTCACTGTTCCTCAGGTGGATTCTACATCGGCTTTGTCCGTCACTTTACCGTTTCAAAACCCACAGGGCAGTGAATGGCAGCCTTATCAGCGCATTGTATTGCTACAGCGAACTGAAGGAAACAGTGTTTCAGCATCTCACTGTTCCTCAGGTGGATTCTACATCGGCTTTGTCCGTCACTTTACCGTTTCAAAACCCACAGGGCAGTGGATGGCAGCCTTATCAGCGCATTGTATTGCTACAGCGAACTGAAGGGAACAGTGTTTCAGCATCTCACTGTTCCTCAGGTGGATTCTACATCGGCTTTGTCCGTCCCTTTACCCTTTCAAAACCCACAGCGCAGTGGATGGCAGCCTTATCAGCGCATTGTATTGCTACAGCGAACTGAAGGGAACAGTGTTTCAGCATCTCACTGTTCCTCAGGTGGATTCTACATCGGCTTTGTCCGTCACTTTACCGTTTCAAAACCCACAGCGCAGTGGATGGCAGCCTTATCAGCGCATTGTATTGCTACAGCGAACTGAAGGGAACAGTGTTTCAGCATCTCACTGTTCCTCAGGTGGATTCTACATCGGCTTTGTCCGTCACTTTACCGTTTCAAAACCCACAGGGCAGTGGTTGGCAGCCTTATCAGCGCATTGTATTGCTACAGCGAACTGAAGGGAACAGTGTTTCAGCATCTCACTGTTCCTCAGGTGGATTCTACATCGGCTTTGTCCGTCACTTTACCCTTTCAAAACCCACAGGGCAGTGGATGGCAGCCTTATCAGCGCATTGTATTGCTACAGCGAACTGAAGGGAACAGTGTTTCAGCATCTCACTGTTCCTCAGGTGGATTCTACATCGGCTTTGTCCGTCACTTTACCGTTTCAAAACCCACAGGGCAGTGGATGGCAGCCTTATCAGCGCATTGTATTGCTACAGCGAACTGAAGGGAACAGTGTTTCAGCATCTCACTGTTCCTCAGGTGGATTCTACATCGGCTTTGTCCGTCACTTTACCGTTTCAAAACCCACAGGGCAGTGGTTGGCAGCCTTATCAGCGCATTGTATTGCTACAGCGAACTGAAGGGAACAGTGTTTCAGCATCTCACTGTTCCTCAGGTGGATTCTACATCGGCTTTGTCCGTCACTTTACCCTTTCAAAATCCACAGGGCAGTGGATGGCAGACTTATCAGCGCATTGTATTGCTACAGCGAACTGAAGGGAACAGTGTTTCAGCATCTCACTGTTCCTCAGGTGGATTCTACATCGGCTTTGTCCGTCATTTTACCGTTTCAAAATCCACAGGGCAGTGGATGGCAGACTTATCAGCGCATTGTATTGCTAGAGCGAACTGAAGGGAACAGTGTTTCAGCATCTCACTGTTCCTCAGGTGGATTCTACATCGGCTTTGTCCGTCATTTTACCGTTTCAAAACCCACAGGGCAGTGGATGGCAGCCTTATCAGCGCATTGTATTGCTACAGCGAACTGAAGGAAACAGTGTTTCAGCATCTCACTGTTCCTCAGGTGGATTCTACATCGGCTTTGTCCGTCACTTTACCGTTTCAAAACCCACAGGGCAGTGAATGGCAGCCTTATCAGCGCATTGTATTGCTACAGCGAACTGAAGGGAACAGTGTTTCAGCATCTCACTGTTCCTCAGGTGGATTCTACATCGGCTTTGTCCGTCACTTTACCGTTTCAAAACCCACAGGGCAGTGAATGGCAGCCTTATCAGCGCATTGTATTGTTACAGCGAACTGAAGGAAACAGTGTTTCAGCATCTCACTGTTCCTCAGGTGGATTCTACATCGGCTTTGTCCGTCACTTTACCGTTTCAAAACCCACAGGGCAGTGGATGGCAGCCTTATCAGCGCATTGTATTGCTACAGCGAACTGAAGGGAACAGTGTTTCAGCATCTCACTGTTCCTCAGGTGGATTCTACATCGGCTTTGTCCGTCACTTTACCGTTTCAAAACCCACAGGGCAGTGGATGGCAGCCTTATCAGCGCATTGTATTGCTACAGCGAACTGAAGGGAACAGTGTTTCAGCATCTCACTGTTCCTCAGGTGGATTCTACATCGGCTTTGTCCGTCACTTTACCGTTTCAAAACCCACAGGGCAGTGGATGGCAGCCTTATCAGCGCATTGTATTGCTACAGCGAACTGAAGGGAACAGTGTTTCAGCATCTCACTGTTCCTCAGGTGGATTCTACATCGGCTTTGTCCGTCACTTTACCGTTTCAAAACCCACAGGGCAGTGGATGGCAGCCTTATCAGCGCATTGTATTGCTACAGCGAACTGAAGGGAACAGTGTTTCAGCATCTCACTGTTCCTCAGGTGGATTCTACATCGGCTTTGTCCGTCACTTTACCGTTTCAAAACCCACAGGGCAGTGGATGGCAGCCTTATCAGCGCATTGTATTGCTACAGCGAACTGAAGGAAACAGTGTTTCAGCATCTCACTGTTCCTCAGGTGGATTCTACATCGGCTTTGTCCGTCACTTTACCGTTTCAAAACCCACAGCACGAGTAGGAAATTTTATACAGATACGTTATAAGATATATAAGAGGTACACACTTACATAGGTAATTTTAACAGCTTAATACGCACTTTTTCCCTGAATCAAAGAACTGGTCAAAGAACACTGAGGTTGTCTACAAGAAGGTTCAGAGCCGACTCTATTTCCTGAGGTGACTGAGGTCCTTTAACATCTGCCGGACGATGCTGAGGATGTTCTACAAGTCTGTGGTGGCCAATGCTATCATGCTTGCTGTTGTGTGCTGGGGCTGCAGGCTGAGGGTAGCAGACACCAGCAGAATCAACAAACTTATTGGTAAGGACAGTGATGTTGTGGGGGTGGAACTGGACTCTCTGACGGTGGTGTCTGAAAAGAGGATGCTGTCCGAGTTGCATGACATCTTGGACACTGTCTCCCATCCACTCCATAATGTACTGGTTAGGCACAGGAGTACATTCAGCCAGAGACTCATTCCACCGAGATGTAACACTGAGCGTCATTAGAAGTCATTTCTATCTGTGGCCATCAACGTTTACAGCTCCACTCTCGGAGTGTCAGACACCCTGAGCCAATAGGCTGGTCCTGGACTTTATTTCCACTTGGCGTGATTAACTTATTATTATTAAATTATTATTTAATTATTTATGATTTTATATTGCTATATTTCTTCGCTATTCTTAGTTGGTGCGGCTGTAACGAAACCCAATTTCCATCGGTATCAATAAAGTATGTCTGTCTGTCTGTCTGTCAATCAAATTCTTTCTGAAATACAACTTCGAAAATCACCTGGTGACTCTAATATCAACCGGTGTTGATGCAATATTTTCTGTTTTTCTCTGTCTGGTACAGCAGCGGACAATGTCTGTAATGCTGGGGTCATTGGTTTGCATTTCGCGCCGCATACTCGCCAACATCTGTGTTTGCGACTGACTCCGGTAACAGTGCAAACAGAGAGGGTTTGCGCCAGAAATCATTCATGTTAATGTCCAGTAAAAAATAAATCACGGCAAGCAAAGTGAGAGTGAGTCACATGAAAGGTGCGTCATCACAGGGAATTGACAAGTGAGAGTGGAATCAGCGCTGATGAGGTGGACTCACCCATAGGATTTCAGCCTACTGTCGTCACCAGCGATGCGCAGATAATGTCCTGTCATTACACGGACTAGTTTGACAACATCGCATCTGGTGTTGCGATCCCAGCATCGGCCGTCTCTTGAGGCTTCATGACAGGTGTTGCGTTCAGTTCAATGAAATCAGGCGTGTTATTTCCCCACTGGCATCACGGTTCGCTATAGCAGAGATATTTTTGCTAACTAGCGGTAATTAGCACCAGTCACTGTACAAGTTGTTTTCATTATTGGTGACCGATTTTTCTATAAAAGTACGTCATTCTGTGCTTCAGCTATATTGAGGACGGAAACATCCAGACGCGGTGGACTCTGTACAACGTGTGATGCGTGAAGAGTTTTACCCAGTAGGCGCGAATGAAATTTGGTTTCTGGGCTTTGTAATAACTGTTCGAGCTCATTTACTGGCTATTTACAACTTTTATGAAATTTCGAAACTGGGAACATTCCGAACAGAACAACCTTGGATTAACAATGTTTCAAAAGAGGGCTATTTGTTACCCAGTCATTGTAATTGTCGGTATCCCGGGTAAGTACATTTCGATTACTTATACGGAAGCAGAGACCTCCCGCCGCAGGCTGCTCACAGCTACTGCTGATGTGATTTTAATCGGTGTTTATTAAAAGATCCCAGAAGTGCTGTTCCGTTCCTCTCAACCTCCTGCCTTGTTGTTGTTTTAACCTGGGTAATGCAGACTTATCACTGGAACTGCTTTACCAATTTCTACTAAAAAAAATTCTCTCCCCTCTTTCTGAAAAGTAAACTCATCTTTCCCCTTCTGTTTCTCCAGGCACTGTTCAATTAAACGACGTTCTGTTTTCTATTCTTCCATAATTCACAATTTTTCCCGTCACCAAATTCTTATCTATGTTGCTTGGTGTCAGCACCATTCCCGCTAAGATGCGCGGGTGCGCAGCCTCGCCATAATTGAGACTCCCCCGCGAACGTGGCATTTATGGACAAGCAGCTGGAATTTCTTTTACACCATGTTAACATCATTTTGAAATTATGCTAAAATCTTTCGAATTGTTTGGTAATATAATAATGAAATACTCTGAATTTAACTGTATTAATGAATATAATCCATAAATGTGCTAAACACTAAACTAACCACATTTACATTGAAACATTTTAGCTTCAGCGTACGTGCATTGTCATTGTTTCAAGTTACAACACTGTCACAAATGATCACAATGAAGACAGAATGGAAGTCGGTCGCTCACTGTTCAGAAACCACCATCGCCGTCCCGTCAGAACATTTGACTGTTGCATCCTCCCTGTCAATTGTGACTGTCTGACAATGTTTACGTGTGTTGTGTGATATGTTTTGTCATCGTTTGACTTAGATATTACAAATTTTAAAAAGTGCCGTGCATTTTTACAACTCTGTAAAAATGTTTTGCACGGAGCAATGGCTTGTCTCCGAATCAGTCAAATAAAATAGAGGGAAGTTGGCTGGGGTGCAAGATTTTGGTTTTAGAATCTGAACTTGCAATCGAATAATAACTAAAGCCTCAGGAATGAAGTGTAGATGCGCACTTCAATTTCACTTCCCCTCTCCTTGGAGATACCGCGCTTGGAGTTCTGTGAACAGTCTTGGTCGCCCTGTTATAGGAAAGGCAGAAGTCCGCTGAAAAGAGTGCAGACAGTATTCACAAAGATGCTGCAGGGACTCTCGGGGTTGAGGTACAGGGAGAGGTTCGGCCGAGTGGCATTTTATTGAGGGCAGAAATGTAGCTGGATTCCGAGCGACGTTTCCTCGCATAGAAGTTGCTTTGTGTATTGAACAGCCTGACAAAGGAAATGGGAGCAACAGAGTCGTTAACAATATTTAAAGTACACATGGCCAGTTTGACGAATCTTATCCAATCACGGACAACGGTATCAGATGGCCACGTCGGTCAGAATGGAGATATTGGGCCGAAGGACCCGTTTCTGTGCTCCATCATTCTTGGACTCTGCTCATCGCTGCTGCATCGGTGAACGTGAAGAGATTAATGTGAGCATGCGCTACTGTAAAACGCTTTATGCTGCGTTCACGTGTTCGAACAAACAAAGTATCATTTTACCTCCACTGATAATGTCCAGCAGAGATGAACGATGGATTTAATTTCAAGAGAACAATTGACGGCTCTATTTCTGCCAAAAAATGCTTTTGAATTCCTTTATTCTTATTTTTGGTCTTTTTTGTCTCACTGCAGTTAACCTTGTGGCGATCATCATTCTCAGCCGAGGAAACTGCGGTCTCTCCAGATGCGTTACGCGCTACCTGATGGCGATGGCTGCGGCGGATCTAATGGTGGTGATTATCGAGGTCCTGTTTTACCAGATGGGTCGAGCATACGGATTTGATTACAGAGTCCTGGACAACGCTCCGTTCTGCCTTGTCCACTACGTCCTGTGTCACGTGGCCGTTGACTGTTCCGTCTGGTTTACTGTCGCTTTTACTTTCGATCGCTTTGTGGCCATTTGCTCCACTAAATTTAAAACAAAATACTGCATCCCCAAAATTGCGGGATTGGTGATTGGCGCACTATCTATCGGTTTCTGTTTAAAGAACATTCCGTTTTATTTCATATATATGGAAGCATCATTGTTCTTAGTGAGGGGTAATTGGATCTGTTTCAGTAGACCCGCATTTCCTTTGTCCAAAGGGTTTGAGGGGTTTTATTGGGTGGACCGTCTGTTGAATCCGTTACTTCCTTTCTTCCTCATTTTGACCCTCAATGCTCTGACCGTCAGACAGATACTGGCGGCGAGCAGAGTCCGCAGGGGGCTGAAGGGACTGGGGAATTGCGGGAAACAGCGAGATCCAGAGATGGAGAGTCGGAGACAATCCATCATTCTGCTCTTCAGCCTGTCGGCGAGTTTCCTTCTCTGTTGGGCGACAACCACTCTGGTCTTCATTCTCATACGATGCCTTTACACCGACTTGGAAATGTCTATTCGGCTTTTTCAGGCACAGTTTTGGGGTTCTGTGATTCAGAATTTCAGCAGCTGCACAAATACATTTATCTACGGAGTGACCCAGACCAGGTTCAGGGAGCAGGTGAAAATTCTTCTGCTCTCCCCCGCTGTGTTAGTTTTGAAATGTTTTAGAACCCTCTACCGCTCAGATGAAAGGGTCAAATAGTTTATCAATTTCGAAAAATAAACAGACCTCCTCTACAAGCACATTAATGAAATGAACTCCCCGAAAACGTTACTTCTCCCAGCAGTTCTGCCTTTCCGTCATTTCAGAAGAAAAACATTTATTTTTCTGTTATAGATTAGTTTGCTCTGGTTATTTCTCGTCTGTAAAATGTATTTTACCTTGCACATTAAATCACCCTAATATCCGGTATTACAAACACACAGATCCATTGTAGAAGTGCCCATTATCTAAACCTTTGGAGTGACCTGGCCGAGTCTGCCAATCCCTACATCCATTCTCTTTCTCTCATGTTTTGGAGATTTCCCTTCAGTTAAATTGCTGCTTTGCCGACTATATTAGCCCATTGCTGGGAGACTTATTGTCTCTATTTTTCTGTTTGGCTGAAGCTATCTAGTTTCAGCAAACGTCGAAGCCCCACTGTACGGATCAGTTATGATTTTGCTCGACCCTACTTGTCTATGATTTGACGCCACGTCGGTACACATTTCATTTTGGCCTGACGGTATTTTATACAATAAATACAAATTGACCGTGCTATAGCAGATTTTCAACTCTGGCCCTTTACAGTAATGATGTCAACATCAGAATATTGGAAGCAAGTTAAAGGACTTTGCGTTTTATACATTCCACATATATCTTCACCATTCCCACACTGAGTTCGAGACATTATTATGGCGGTCACTCCATGTAATCTCCATGTTGCTGGTGTCACGGCATGATAATGCAGCAGTTTGCGAAATGTTTCACAGCGCCAGTGACTTCCTGTTTCGTACATTCCGGTTGTTCATTCATTTTCGCAGAATGCTGTGCGGTGATGGTACTGAACTGTGAGCTGTTTGCTGCGTCCGGTGTGGCAAGGTGCCGGGTTGTGAGCAATCACTGTGAATTGATATCTCTGGGTCTGTACTCGCTGGAGTTCAGCAGAACGAGCGGGGATTTGATTGAAACCTTTGGAATGCTGCAATGCCCTGACACAGTAGATATGGACAGGGATTTTCCAACAGTGGGGAGCCTACGACCGGTCCTCACGGCTTCAGATTGAGGGTCCTTCATTTGGAACACAGATGAGGATTTAATGTTTCATTTCGCCAGGGGGCGGAATTCATTGGCACAGCCGGCTCTCCAGGTCATGTCATCAGGTACATTTAAGCCGGAGATTTGTAGCTTCTTGGTTAGTCAGGGCGTCAAATCTTTTCGGGAGATGGCAGGAGAATAGGTTTGAAAAGGATAATAAATCACTCGTAATGGTATAGTGGAGCGGAATGGCAAGGGTTTGAATGGTTTGTTCTGTTTCAACGACACACCACATGTTTGTTAAGTCATCCAGACTTGTTTTTTAGAGTTTAAACTGTAAATCCAAAATCAAAACTCATGATTTCTATCTGACGTTACTGTGGGACTGAATATATAATTAATAATTCTCCATTTTTAACCAAGATTCCGTTAACGAGCTAATTAAATATTCCTGTGTGATTCTGTGTGACGTGAATTTCATCATTCATTTTTCAAAGCTCGATGTCTCCCTGTCGATAATTAGATCGCCATAACGAGTTGATGACGCGGATTTACAGGAACTGCGGCTCCACAGAAACAAAGTCAAACCACAAGATGTCGCTGTTTCTCCGGACTGGTGAAAGATTTACACTGAACTTCCTCAGATGTCAGTAGCAAGAGCATTTTGTTTTTCATAAACATGAACGAGGAGCTGACAAACTTTGGGGGATCATAACCGTGATATACAGGAAGATTAAAATAATATCGGAAAATATGGCAGATCAAATTAAATACTGAAGACTATGACTCCCAATAATAAAACACGCCTTGTGCACGACACTCCCACACTGACTATGCGTGTCTCCCAGTACCTACTGGGACCAAGTTTCGGCATCTCTTAGCGTCCGCAGACACCAAAACTCCGCCTTTAGCCCCTTCCTGTCACCCAGCGTCTTCCGTACGAGCTGTACCTATTGACCCCCATCTCTCCACCACTGACCATTCCCCCTCACCGTGCTGTCTCATTAAACACACCCTTTTCCCACCAGTTCCCAATGACCACACGTCTCCTCAACAACCACTCCTCCTGAGCCCAGACCTCCCACACGAAAACCCACTGAGTCAACTCCATCAGCACAGGCCCGTCGCATTGAAATCACGGACACCCCCAGACGTTTTACACACACTGCAAGACCAGACACCGCCTCCCTGAGCCCTCCTTCTGAAGCCGCCCTTTCGCGATCGACACATGGCAATGACTTTGATCCTTCCCATCAGCTTTTCCCAGTGGTCTCATCAGATCCCAACAAGATGCACCCCTGTGGCCACGCCGCCCTATTAATCTCTGACTCCGCAATCTCTCAACAGTCCTACGTTGAGCAACTCTCGAGCAACGTCTCCACGAACTGCGCACACACATTCCGATCGATTTCCCTTTAATCCTCACGCGGTCCTACCATCCTCACTGACTCCAACTCTACACCAGCCTCCACGGCCTCCAAGGCTTTCAGCAGCATTCACGGCCTCCACCTCCCCACCAGTCACCACGGCCTCCACCTCCCCACCAGTCACCACGGCCTCCACCACAACACCAGCGTCTACGGCCTCTAACTCTCACCCAGCCTCCATAGCCCTCACCTCCGCAGCATCTTCCTCTGACCGAGCGCATTAGCAACAGCTCCTTTGAGCCCATTACCTCCGCACCAGAACACAGTCTCTGCTCCTACCTGCGATTATCCACTGACCCCACTCATTCCCGAAGTTCCCAATGACCCCACACCGCTCCAACAACCTCGACTGGTTACCCCCCTCCCGGTAGATTATCTCTGACAGCATACTTTCTCCACGCTCCAAAGAAAGGCAGATCCGCCCAGCAGTTCCCAATGACCCCACTCATTCCCGAAGTTCCCAATGACCCCACATCGCTCCACGTCCCCAATAACCAAAAAACTCAACACATCCCACTGACCCCACATCGCTCCACGTCCCCAATAACCAAAAACTCAACACATCCCACTGACCGCACACCTCGTTCACGTTCCGATTAACATCACAACTCCCCCACCAGTCCCCAGTGACGCCGCACACTTCTACGTCCGGGATGGGTCCACACAAACCCGGTTATTTCTACTTACGGCCCAAGTCGGAATGTCCTAACACACCTGCTAGTTCCCAGCGACGCCATCCTTCCTCCGCGTTACAACTGACATTACAACACCTTCACCATTTCCCACTGCCCTCAAATATTTCCACGTCACCAGTGATCACAGCCCTCTCCAGCAGTTCCCACTCAATTTCAACAAACCAAACGGCCCCAATGGTCATAACCCCACTACATGGGTTTCCACTGACTTCTACCTCCTCATTTTCCAATGGCCACATACTGCCCATATTCTCGCTGACTCCACTCCTCCCCATAAACTCACACTGCGACTATTCCTCCCCAGCAGACTCCACAGCTCCCAGGCAGTTGACATTGACCACAGGCCTCTATCAAACACCACCCAGTTCGTATCTCACCCGCCAGACCCTGAAGCCGTCCTCAAACACCCAGTCCCCCACAAGCACCGCGACTGCATCTCCGCTCCCGCACTGGCTTGACCAGCAAAACAAGATCCGTGTATCTAATCTTGATTCTACGGGCCCATAACTGCACATCAGCCAACCCCACAGCACCCATCTGACTCCTCACGCTCAGCAGACGCCCATTGCTCAACAACCACAGGACCCCACCAGCCGCCAGAAACAACCACACAAACAGCAACCCAGAGAACACCCGCACCCCCAGTCATCTGACTGGCCACACACTACTCCCTCGGGATCCAGTATCTGTGAATCCTCGGGAGGATGCCTTTCGGCATTTGGACCCACCCTCAGTCATCTAACTGACCACACACTGCTCCCTCGGGATCCAGTATCAGTGAATCCTCGGGAGGATGCCTTTCGGCATTTGGACCCACCCTCAGTCATCTAACTGACCGCACACTGCTCCCTCGGGATCCAGTATCTGTGAATCCTCGTGAGGATGCCTTTCGGCATTCTCACCCACTCTCAGTCATCTAACTGCCCGCACACTGCTCCCTCGGGATCCAGTATCTGTGAATCCTCGGGAGGATGCCTTTCGGCATTCTCACCCACCCCCAGTCATCTAACTGACCGCACACTGCTCCCTCTGGAGCAAGTATCTGTGAATCCTCGGGAGGATGCCTTTCGGCATTTGGACAGAGCCTCAGTCATCTAACTGACCGCACACTGCTCTCTCGAGATCCAGTATCTGTGAATCCTCGGGAGGATGCCTTTGGGCATTTGGACCCACCCCCAGTCATCTAACTGACCGCACACTGCTCCCTCGGGATCCAGTATCTGTGAATCCTCGGGAGGATGCCTTTCGGCATTTGGACCCACCCCCAAGTCATCTAAATGACCGCACACTGCTCCCTCGGGATCCAGTATCTGTGAATCCTCGGGAGGATGCCTTTGGGCATTTGGACCCACCCCCAGTCATCTAACTGACCGCACACTGCTCCCTCGGGATCCAGTTTCTGTGAATCCTCGGGAGGATGCCTTTCAGCATTTGGACCTACCCTCAGTCATCTAACTGACCGCACACTGCTCCCTCGGGATCCAGTATCTGTGAATCCTCGGGAGGATGCCTTTCGGCATTCTCTCCCACCCCCAGTCATCTAACTGACCGCACACTGCTCCCTCGGGATCCAGTATCTGTGAATCCTCGGGAGGATGCTTTTCAGCATTCTGACCCACCCTCAGTCATCTAACTGACCGATCACTGCTCACTCGGGATCCAGTATCTGTGAATCCTCGGGAGGATGCCTTTCAGCATTTGGACCTACCCTCAGTCATCTAACTGACCGCATACTGCTCCCTCGGGTTCCAGTATCTGTGAATCCTCGGGAGGATGCCTTTCGGCATTCTGACCCACCCTCAGTCATCTAACTGACTGCACACTGCTCCCTCGGGATCCAGTATCTGTGAATCCTCGGGAGGATGCCTTTCGGCATTTGAACCCACCCCTAGTCATCTAACTGACCGCACACTGCTCCCTCGGGATCCAGTATCTGTGAATCCTCGGGAGGATGCCTTTCGGCATTCTGACCCACCCTCAGTCATCTAACTGACCGCACACTGCTCCCTCGGGATCCCGTATCTGTGAATCCTCGGGAGGATGCCTTTCGGCATTCTCACCCACCCCCAGTCATCTAACTGACCGCACACTGCTCCCTCGGGATCCAGTATCTGTGAATCCTCGGGAGGATGCCTTTCGGCATTTGGACCCACCCTCAGTCATCTAACTGACCGCACACTGCTCCCTCGGGATCCAGTATCTGTGAATCCTCGGGAGGATGCCTTTCGGCATTTTGACCCACCCTCAGTCATCTAACTGACCGCACACTGCTCCCTCGGGATCCAGTATTTGTGAATCCTCGGGAGGATGCCTTTGGGCATTCTGACCCACCCCCAGTCATCTAACTGAGCGCACACTGCTCCCTCGGGATCCAGTATCTCTGAAATCTCGGGAGGATGCCTTTCGGCATTTGAACCCACCCTCAGTCATCTAACTGACCGCACACTGCTCTCTCGAGATCCAGTATCTGTGAATCCTCGGGAGGATGCCTTTCGGCATTTGGACCCACCCTCAGTCATCTAACTTACCGCTCACTGCTCCCTCGGGATCCAGTATCTGTGAATCCTCGGGAGGATGCCTTTCGGCATTTGGACCCACCCCCAGTCATCTAACTTACCGCACACTGCTCCCTCGGGATCCAGTATCTGTGAATCCTCGGGAGGATGCCTTTCGGCATTCTGACTCACCCTCAGTCATCTAACTGACCGCACACTGCTCCCTCGGGATCCCGTATCTGTGAATCCTCGGGAGGATGCCTTTCGGCATTCTCACCCACCCCCAGTCATCTAACTGACCGCACACTGCTCCCTCGGGATCCAGTATCTGTGAATCCTCGGGAGGATGCCTTTCGGCATTTGGACCCACCCTCAGTCATCTAACTGACCGCACACTGCTTCCTCGGGATCCAGTATCTGCGAATCCTCGGGAGGATGCCTTTGGGCATTCTGACCCACCCCCAGTCATCTAACTGACCGCACACTGCTCCCTCGGGATCCAGTATCTGTGAATCCTCGGGAGGATGCCTTTCGGCATTTGGACCCACCCCCAAGTCATCTAAATGACCCCACACTGCTCCCTCGGGATCCAGTATCTGTGAATCCTCGGGAGGATGCCTTTGGGCATTTGGACCCACCCCCAGTCATCTAACTGACCGCACACTGCTCCCTCGGGATCCAGTATCTGTGAATCCTCGGGAGGATGCCCTTCAGCATTTGGACCTACCCTCAGTCATCTAACTGACCGCACACTGCTCCCTCGGGATCCAGTATCTGTGAATCCTCGGGAGGATGCCTTTCGGCATTCTGACCCACCCTTTGTCATCTAACTGACCGCACACTGCTCCCTCGGGATCCAGTATCTGTGAATCCTCCGGAGGATGCCTTTCGGCATTTGGACCCACCCTCAGTCATCGAACTGACCGCACACTGCTCCCTCGGGATCCAGTATCTGTGAATCCTCGGGAGGATGCCTTTCGGCATTCTGACCCACCCTCAGTCATCTAACTGACCGCACACTGCTCCTTCGGGATCCAGTATCTGTGAATCCTCCGGAGGATGCCTTTCGGCACTTGGACCCACCCTCAGTCATCTAACTGACCGCACACTGCTCCCTCGGGATCCAGTATCTGTGAATCCTCGGGAGGATGCCTTTCGGCATTTGGACGCACCCCCAGTCATCTAACTGACCGCACACTGCTCCCTCGGGATCCAGTATCTATGAATCCTCGGGAGGATGCCTGTCGGCATTTGGACCCACCCTCAGTCATCTAACTGACCGCACACTGCTCCCTCGGGTCCAGTATCTATGAATCCTCGGGAGGATGCCTTTCGGCATTTGGACCCACCCCCAGTCATCTAACTGACCGCACACTGCTCCCTCAGGATCCAGTATCTGTGATACCTCGGGGGGATGCCTTTCGGCATTTGGACCCACCCCCAGTCATCTAACTGACCGCACAATGCTCCCTCGGGATCCAGTATCTGTGATACCTCGGGAGGATGCCTTTCGGCATTTGGACCCACCCCCAGTCATCTAACTGACCGCACACTGCTCCCTCGGGATCCAGTATCTGTGAATCCTCGGGAGGATGCCTTTCGGCATTTGGACCCACCCTCAGTCATCTAACTGATCGCACACTGCTCCCTCGGGATCCAGTATCTGTGAATCCTCGGGAGGATGCCTTTCGGCATTTGGACCCACCCTCAGTCATCTAACTGACCGCACACTGCTCCCTCGGGATCCAGTATCTGTGAATCCTCGGGAGGATGCCTTTCGGCATTTTGAACCCGTGTTGCTTCGCGCGTCATTCTGTAGTTTCCCCTCGGCAGGAAAAGTCAACGTTGATTGCATCAGCACAAGTCAGGTTTAGCAAAGCCATAGGGGCAAGAATCATCTGATATCTACTGGGGAAAGGAGAGAAAGAGGGAGGGGCCATTCTTTAGAAAGCCAGTCTTCATGACCACCGCGGAAATAACCCAGAGAACACTATAGCAGGTGGTCACTCCCCGATTCATTATAACGTTGAGTCTTTATAAATCACTGTTAGGGCTGCACATTGAGTGTTGTGAGCAGATTTGCGATTCTCCGCTTAGAAAGGATGTTCTGAAACAAGAGAGTGCTCAGTCCCGGTTTACGAAAATGATTTCCGGATTTAACGGCTTGTCATATGAAGAGGGTTTGTTGGCTCTGGCCCGGAATTCACCGGAAAACAGAAAAATGAGGTGTGACGTCATTGGAAATATCGAATGGTGAAAGATCTTGACAGAATAGATGTGGGATGGATAATGTTTTATAGTGAGAGAGTCTAGGACCAGAGGACGCTTCCTCAGAATAGAGGAGCGTCCTTGTAGAACGGCAAACAGAACTAATTTCGTTAGCCAGAGAGGGCTGAATCCTGTAATTCCTTGCCGCGGGCAACTGCAAAGTCCAAGTCTTTATGTATATTTAAGACGGAAAGTGATAGATTCTTTATTTTTCAGGTCATGGAGAGAAAAATAAAACAAGACATTGGGGCTGAAAGGAAAATTGGATCAGCCATGATGAAATGGCGGAGCAGACTCGATAGACCAACTTGACTAATTCTGCTCCTATTCTTAATGTCCTTATGGCCTTAACTGCTTTGAGCTGATTATTATATGAGCCGTCTCGTTTACCTTGCTTCCTCTATCGTTTCGATATCTACACATGAATCGCCCGTCATCTGTGTGTGCAGTTACATTTGAAGACACCTGATGACCCCATCTCTGCCACAGGAGCAGGCAGCGTCTTCCAATCACAACGACTTATTGTCTGTACAACACCGTGTGTGTAGCCCAGGTGGTATCCTGGTAAATCTGCTCTTCACCCCCTTTAACGTTCCCACCGTCTTCCAAAGCTCAACATTTCAAGTGTGGTCTAACCTGTGCCTTACAGATCTGCAACATTTTCGCACCATGTTTGAGCTCGATTCCAGACAAATGAAGGCCAGCGCGCCTTCCTAACATTGCTCCCGACTTGTTCATAGTTCACAGCACATTTACCATCAAAGTATGTATACAGTAGACAGCCTTGAGGTTCGTCTTGTTGCAGGCGGCCACAAAGCAAAGAACCCGCTTAAAGAAAACATAAACACACATAATTCAGGACTAAGGAAAACCCCGAGGCATTCCGCAAGCATGTGAAGAGCAAGAGGATAAGATGTGAGCGAATAGGACCAATCAAGTGTGAGAATGGAAAAGTGTTTATGGAGCCCGAGGAAATAATGGAGGTACTTAAAGAATAATTTGCTTCAGTATTCACTACAGAAAAGGATCTTGGCCATTGTAGGGATGTCTTGCAGTGGACTGAAAAGCTTGAGAATGTGCCGGAGATTTTGGAAAGCATCCAGTTGGATAAGTTCCCGGGACCGGACGGGATGTACCCCGGGCTACTGTGGGAGCGAGGGTGGAGATTGCTGAGCCTCTGGCGATGATCTTTGCATCATCAATGAGGACGGGAGAGGTTCCGGAGGATTGGAGGGTTGCGGATCTTGTTCTCTTATTCAAGAAAGGGAGTAGGGATAGCCCAGGAACCTATAGGCCAGTGAGTTTTACTTCAGTGGTTGGTAGGTTGATGGAGAAGATCTTAAGAGGCAGAATTTATGAACATTTGTAGAGGTATAATATGATTCGGAATAATCAGCATTGCATTGTCAAAGGCAGGTCGTGCCTCACGAGCCTGATTGAATTTTTGAGGATGTGACTAAGCATATTGATGAAGGTAGAGCCATAGGTGTAGCGTATATGGATTTTTGCAAGGCATTTGATAAGGAACACCATGCAAGGCTTATCGAGAAAGTAAGGAGGCATGGGATCCAAGGGGACATTGCTTTGCGGATCCAGAACTGGCTTCCCCACAGAAGGCAAAAACAGATTGTAGACGGGTCATATTCTGTATGGAAGCCAGTGCCCAGTGGTGTGCCTCAGGGATCTGTTCTGGGACCCCTATTCTTTGTGGGTTTTTTTATAAATGACCTGGATGAGGATGTAGAGGGATAACTTAGAGAATTTGCTGATGACACAAAGGTTGGGGGTATTGTGGATATTGTGGTGGGCTGACAGAATTTACAACGGGACACTGATAGGATGCATTTTGGTTGGTCAAATATGATGGCAGAATATAGTATTAATGGTAAGACTCTTGGCAGTTTGGAGGATCAGAGGGATCTTAGGGCCCGACTCCATAGGACACTCAAAGCTGCTACGCAGGTTGACTCTGTGGTTAAGAAGGCCTATGGTGCATTGGCTTTCATCAATCGTGAGGTTGAGTTTAAGAGCGAAAGGTCATGGTGCTGCTACACAATGTGGTGATAATAGTTTCTAAATTGAATTTTACTAATGCGTGTCCTTAATTGGCGATCCTGTATTTATTTCTACCAGGACGCTGCGGAGGTAATCCCAAATACGCAGGAATTTAATGTTAAAGCAGGAGATGAAGACATCTGTTTACGGAGTTGAATCTAAAAATGACAGAAATTATCATGCCGGTATTTACACCAGAGTCAAACGTACTGGTGTTTGTGCTCGTAACCCACAGGACAGTGAATGGCAGAATTATCACCCAATTATATTCCTGTAGCCAATTGAACATCACAGTATTTCAGCATCTAACTCTTCCTCAGGTGGAATCAACAGCGGTTTCGATGGTTACCTTAACGTTTCAAAATCCACAGCACGAGCAGGAAATTTTATTCATATACATTACAAGATGTACAAGAGGTGCTTCAACATACACACAGGCATATACATACGCACCCCCACATACCACATCCCACATATGCACACTCGAACAAACAAATAAACGTGCGCGCGCACACACACACATACACTGAAATACACATAACACGCACACACACACACACACACACACACACACACACACACACACACACACACACACACACACACACACACACACACACACACACACACACACACACACACACACACACATATATATATACACACACACAGATACTACAAATATGGAGAAGATAGTTTAAGAGATGCAGGGATCCGTGGACAGTTCTGGACCTCAAGGTATCGAAAATAAGTATGATACAGGGGAGGCTGATCTAAATGACGTAAACATCGATGTCGCCCAGGGCTGATGGGGCACTGGACAGAGTGTCTGTGTACACAGCGGGGATGTTTTATATCTGGTGGCACATAGTGGGGCGGGGTGGGGTGGGTTTTGGGCCTGAGCGGTGACCCCAGTTTCTCAGTAGTTCATCAGTTAGCCGCATGCTGCAATGTGGGACATTGGATTATTTCAAATGTGAAACCTGAGCTTCCCTCACATTCCTTCTCACAAACTCTCTCAGTACCACACTGAACAAGACTGTCACGGTATAATCAATAAAACATGGATGACGCGATACAGACCAATCTGAAGCTCACATAAGAAAATCAAAATGAATATTACATCATTTATGAGTGGGACATCACTGGAACAAACTCACACAGTTGTGCACATTGAGGGACGGATAAAAGAATCGGCAAACTCTTAAGAGAGAAGATACACGGTGAAAGAAGCAATTTAGAATTGTTGAGGGAAATCTATTGATATACATGCTGCTGGAATATGAAACATTCTGCCTCTGTTTGTTTTATATCCATCAATTTATGAATTTACTTACGCACTTATATATTTAAATTACAGCACTTATCTAAAGTGTTTATTTTTAATCAACATTGAAGAAGTTACATTGCCAAGCCATAGACAATTACAGACCAGGTGCTGTTCTATTTGGCTGTATCTGTTTGAGTAAGAAATAGCATGCAGAATGATGCCGGGCCGAATAGTCTGTTTGCCCCATGACTCTATTATCCTGAATGTACTGCTCTGAACAACCGACATTATTCATTGATGATCTCTCTATCTCACAATTATAGCATAAACAAACCGTAGGAGACTCTTGTTCCAAAAATAGCTCGGGGAAGACAGCAACTATTTTAAGATCAGTTACTAGATTTGAGAATTAAGGTAAAAAATACACCCGCTCCCACTGAATCAGTGGCTTCCGGCTACAGGACTGAGAGGACACACTTAACGCTCGATCAGGGACTGACAGATACAGAATGAAACCCACACTCTCACACTGTAACAGAGACTGACAGACACAGAATGAAACCCACAGTCTCACACTGTAACAGAGACTGACAGATACAGCATGAAACCCACACTCTCACACTGTAACAGAGACTGACAGATACAAAATGAAAAAAACACTCTCACCCTGTAGCAGAGACTGGCAGATACAGAATGAAACCCACACTCTCACACTGTAACAGAGACTAACAGATAGAGAATGAAACCCACATTCTCACACTGTAGCAGAGACTGAGAAATACAAAATGAAACCCCACAGTCT